>NW_027194916.1:0-35331 GCF_032444005.1 Ranitomeya imitator
CCATAGAAAGCCTATTTATTTTTTTTTTTTGTTTTATAAATTTTCCCTGAAAAAAGGGAGATTAATATTGGCCTCTGGGCTTGTGTGCCAGTTGTGAGCGTGCCATCTGTGCCAGTCCTGAGCGTGCCATCTCTCTCACAAATAGTGGGCCATAGAAAGCCTATTTAAATTTTTTTTTGGTTTTATAAATTCTACCAGAAAAAAAGGGAGATTAATATTGGCCTCTGGGCTTCTGTGCCAGTCCTGAGCGTGCCATCTGTGCCAGTCCTGAGCGTCCCATCTCTCTCACAAATAGTGGGCCATAGAAAGCCTATTTTTTTTTTTTTTTGGGTTTTAGAAATTCTCCCTGGAAAAAAAAAGGGAGATTAATATTGCCCTTTGGGCTTGTGTGCCAGTACTAAGCGTTCCATCTCTCTCTCTCTCTCTCTCTCAGTCAGTGGGCCATAGAACGCCTATTTTTGGTTTTATTTGTTTTCTAAATTCTCCCTGAAAAAATCATTTTATTTTATTTGGTTTCTAAATTCTTCCTGATAAAATCACATTTTTTTTATTATTTTTTTTTCTAAAGTCTCCCTGAAAAAAAAAAAAAAAAACAGTGGGAGATTAATATTGGCCTTTCTGCTTGTGTGCCAGTCTTGACTCCTGGGTGCGTCATCTCTCAGTCAGTGGGCCATAGAACGCCTATTTTTGGTTTTATTTGTTTTCTAAATTCTCCCTGAAAAAATCATTTTATTTTATTTGGTTTCTAAATTCTTCCTGATAAAATCACATTTTTTTTATTATTTTTTTTTCTAAAGTCTCCCTGAAAAAAAAAAAAAAAAACAGTGGGAGATTAATATTGGCCTTTCTGCTTGTGTGCCAGTCTTGACTCCTGGGTGCGTCATCTCTCAGTCAGTGGGCCATAGAACGCCTATTTTTGGTTTTATTTGTTTTATAAATTCTCCCAGAAAAAATCATTTTATTTTATTTGGTTTCTAAATTCTTCCTGATAAAATCATATTTTTTTTATTATTTTTTTTTCTAAAGTCTCCCTGAAAAAAAAAAAAAAAAAACAACCAAAAAAAACAGTGGGAGATTAATATTGGCCTTTCTGCTTGTGTGCCAGTCTTGACTCCTGGGTGTGCCATCTCTCTCTCTCTCTCTCTCTCTCTCTCCAATTGTGGTCCATAGAAAGCCTACATTTTTTTTCCTTGATTTGGGTTCCAAAATCTACCAGAGAAAATAACTCCATCAATCATTGGTAGAAAAATATTGGCCTCTGGGCTTGTGTGCCACTCCTGATTCCTGTGTGCGTCATCTCTCACTCAGTGGCCCATAGAAAGCATATAGTTTGTTACATTTGTTTTCTAAATTCTCCCTGCAAAAATCTTTTTTTTTTTTGGGGGGGGGTTTCTAAAGTGTTCCTGAAAAAAATAAAAATAAAAAAAAAATAATAGTGTGACATTAATATTAACATTTGTGCTTCAGTGACAGTCCTGCGTGTGGGGCATCTCTCTAATTTGCAGCCACCAAAAAAAGAGTGTGTAACATTGGGCCTGATTTTCGCTGTGGTCTCACCAACCTGTAAAGGGGTAGCTAAATCATACTGAAGTTATAGCTCACCGTGTAAGTTGTGTGACTGCAACAAATAACGTTAGTTTGGTTACGTTTTTAAAACAATGAGGAAGTCTAGTGGAAGAGGTCGTGGCCGGGGGCGTTCATTGTCAGCTGGTAATGAGGGTAGTGGTAGTGGTGGAGCATCAGGTGGTCGTGGGGGAAAAAATATTGCACCTAAGTCTGGAGCTGTGGAGCCAGGTTCGTCGTCCGGCTACACAAGGCCTCGAACGCTCCCTTTTCTGGGATTAGGAAAACCGCTTTTAAAGCCGGAGCAGCAAGAGCAAGTTTTGGCTTATCTTGCTGACTCAGCCTCTAGCTCTTTTGCCTCATCTCGTGAAACTGGTAAAAGTAAAAGCAGCGCGTCGTTAGTGGATGTTCACGGTCAGGGACAAGTCACTTCCTTGTCCTCTTCAGCAAAAACAACAACAGAGAAGAATGCAGCAGGCGACACAACGGGTTACTCCATGGAGCTCTTTACACATACCGTCCCTGGCTTAGAAAGTGAAGCAGTTAACAGTCCATGCCCATTACAAATTGAATCTGACATGGAGTGCACTGACGCACAGCCACAGCCAGACTACTATGCTGGTCCTTTGACTCAGACCACAACATTGCCCTCGCAGGGTGCTGATCAAGAATCAGACCCTGATGAGACTATGTTGCCCCATCACGAACGCTATACCACCGAACGACACGGTGACACAGACGAAGTTGCGCAGGAGGTACAAGAAGAGTTATTAGATGACCCAGTTCTTGACCCCGATTGGCAGCCATTGGGGAAACAGGGTGCAGGCGGCAGCAGTTCTGAAGCAGAGGAGGAGGAGGGGCCGCAGCAGGCATCAACATCGCCACAGGTTCCATCTGCCGGGCCCGTATCTTGCCCAAAACGCGTGGCAAAGCCAAAACCTGGTGGAGGACAGCGTGGCCATCCGGTTAAAGCTCAGTCTGCAATGCCTGAAAAGGTATCCGATGCTAGAAAGAGTGCAGTCTGGCATTTTTTTAAACAACATCCAATTGATCAGCGCAAAGTCATCTGTCAAAAATGTTCTACTTCCTTAAGCAGAGGTCAGAATCTGAAAAGTCTCAATACTAGTTGCATGCATAGACATTTAACCACCATGCATTTGAAAGCTTGGACTAACTACCAAACGTCCCTTAAGGTTGTTGCACCCTCGGCCAATGAAGCTAGTCATCAACGCAACATCCCTTCCGGCAGTGTAGGACCACCATTTAGCGCACCACCTGCTGTATCTGTGCAGGTATCTTTGCCAGGCCAAAGCAGTCAGGGTCAGGGAATCACCAGTTTCGTAGTAGGAAACACTGCATCTAGGGCACCGGCGGCAACAATACCATCTCCCACCGTCTCTCAGTCTGCCATGTCCACCGGCACCCCCGCTAGTTCCACGATCTCCAGCTCTCCAGTCCAGCTCACCCTACATGAGACTATGGTTAGAAAAAGGAAATACTTAGCCTCGCATCCGCGTACACAGGGTTTGAACGCCCACATAGCTAGACTAATCTCGTTAGAGATGATGCCCTACCGGTTAGTTGAAAGCGAAGCTTTCAAAGACCTGATGGACTACGCTGTACCACGCTACGAGCTACCCAGTCGACACTTTTTTTCCAGAAAAGCCATCCCAGCCCTCCACCAGCATGTTAAAGAGCGCATCGTCCATGCACTCAGGCAATCTGTGAGCACAAAGGTGCACCTGACAACAGATGCATGGACCAGTAGGCATGGCCAGGGACGTTACGTGTCCATCACGGCACACTGGGTAAATGTGGTGGATTCAGGGTCCACAGGGGACAGCAAGTTTGGGACAGTTCTGCCTAGCCCACGGTCTAGTAAACAGTTGTCTGTAGCCGTTCGCACCCCCTCCTCCTCCTCCTCCTCGTCCTCCTGCAGAAGCAAGAGCTCGTCCACAGACCGCAGTCGCACAAACACTCCATCCGCACCTGCCACTGTTGCACACCAGGTCTCCCATTATGGGGCAGCTACTGGCATACGTCAGCAGGCTGTATTGGCTATGAAGTGTTTGGGCGACAATAGACACACCGCGGAAGTTCTGTCCGAGTTCTTGCAGCAAGAAACGCAGTCGTGGCTGGGCACTGTAGATCTTGAGGCAGGCAAGGTAGTGAGTGATAACGGAAGGAATTTCATGGCTGCCATCTCCCTTTCCCAACTGAAACACATTCCTTGCCTGGCTCACACCTTAAACCTGGTGGTGCAGTGCTTCCTGAAAAGTTATCCGGGGTTATCCGACCTGCTCCTCAAAGTGCGTGGACTTTGCGCACATATCCGCCGTTCGCCTGTACACTCCAGCCGTATGCAGACCTATCAGCGTTCTTTGAACCTTCCCCAGCATCGCCTAATCATAGACGTTGCAACAAGGTGGAACTCAACACTGCACATGCTTCAGAGACTGTGCGAACAGAGGCGGGCTGTTATGTTTTTGTGGGAGGATACACATACACGGGCAGGCAGTAGGATGGCAGACATGGAGTTGTCAGGTGTGCAGTGGTCGAAGATTCAAGACATGTGTCAAGTCCTTCAGTGTTTTGAGGAATGCACACGGCTGGTTAGTGCAGACAATGCCATAATAAGCATGAGCATCCCCCTAATGCGTCTGCTGATGCAAAGTTTGACGCACATAAAGGATCAGGCGTCTGCACCAGAGGAAGAGGAAAGCCTTGATGACAGTCAGCGATTGTCTGGTCAGGGCAGTGTACATGACGAGGTACCGGGCGAAGAGGAGGTGGAGGATGAGGAGGATGATGGGGATGAGTATATTTTTAATGAGGAAGCTTTCCCGGGGGCACGGGAAATTGGTGGCGTGGCAAGGCCGGGTTCTGGTTTTTTGAGGGACACAAGTGACGTAGATTTGCCTGCAACTGCCCCTCAACCAAGCACAACCGCAGATTTGACAACGGGAACTTTGGCCCACATGGCGGATTATGCCTTGCGTATCCTCAAAAGGGACACACGCATTACAAAAATGATGAACGATGACGATTACTGGTTGGCCTGCCTCCTTGATCCTCGCTATAAAGGCAAATTGCAAAATATTATGCCACATGAGAACTTGGAACTAATATTAGCAACAAAACAATCAACTCTTGTTGACCGTTTGCTTCTGGCATTCCCTGCACACAGCGCCCGTGATCGTTCTCACACGAGCTCCAGGGGCCAGCAGACCAGAGGTGTTAGAGGGGCAGAAATCAGAAGTGGCGTTGGCCAGAGGGGTTTTCTGACCAGGTTGTGGAGTGATTTTTCTATGACCGCAGACAGGACAGGTACTGCAGCATCAATTCAAAGTGACAGGAGACAACATTTGTCCAGTATGGTTACAAACTATTTTTCATCCCTTATCGACGTTCTCCCTCAACCGTCATTCCCATTTGATTACTGGGCATCCAAATTAGACACCTGGCCAGAATTGGCAGAATATGCATTGCAGGAGCTTGCTTGCCCGGCAGCTAGTGTCCTATCAGAAAGAGTATTCAGTGCTGCAGGTTCAATACTAACAGAAAAAAGGACTCGTCTGGCTACCCAAAATGTAGATGATCTAACCTTCATTAAAATGAACCACAACTGGATTTCAAAATCTTTTGCCCCACCCTGCCCGGCTGACACCTAGCTTTCCTATGAAAAGGTCTTGCCTGTGGACTATTCTGAATGACTTTTCCAATCTCGTAATTTTCTTCACCTGATTGTCCAGCATACGACATGTTTCCACCTCACGAAATGGCCAAACTCCCCACACGGGGCCGTGCTATCGCCACTTTGCGCTTGGACCCTTGAGAGTGCTGTTTGTCTGAAGAGGTGGGTGTGGCCGCTTTTGGTCGACGGCACTGCCACTGGGTCCCTCATAGTACAATAAAGTGTCTCTGGCGGTGGTGGTGCGCACCCAACGTCAGACACACCGTTGTAATATGAGGGGCCCTGTGCCTGTAACGCCGGCCACAAGACAGTTCCCCCCCCCAGCTCAAACAGTGCTCTACCACTAGCAAAATTATCTCTCACAGCTTCACCAATGTGTAGTCTAGGCGCTGACATCCTTCAATGCCTGGCACTGACAATACCATTGTTTTGACATTTTTGTTATGTTAGGCCTTCGAAGCCTGTCTGCGGTCCCTTCTTTCTACAACTACTACACTGACCAGGCCACTGCTGGCCGTGTTACCCTGGAACCAATTTAAAAGTGCCTACAGTCAGCCCAATTTTGTTATGTTAGGCCTTCGAAGACTGTCTGCCGTCACTCCTTCCACTAGACTTCCACTGACCATACACTGCTGCCCATGTACCCCTGGAACCAATTTAAAGTGCCTACAGCCAGCCCAATTTTGTTATGTTAGGCCTTGGAAGCCTGTCTGCGGTCACTCCTTCCACTAGACTTCCACTGACCAGACCACTGCTGCCCGTGTACCCCTGGAACCAATTTAAAAGTGCCTACAGCCAGCCCAAGTTTGTTATGTTAGGCCTTGGAAGCCTGTCTGCGGTCACTCCTTCCACTAGGCCTCCACTGACCACACCACTGCTGTCCGTGTACCCCTGGAACCAATTTAAAATTGCCTACAGCCATGTGTTATTATTTTAGGCCTTCGATGCCTGTCTGCGGTCACTCCTTCCACTAGGCCTCCACTGACCACACCACTGCTGTCCGTGTACCCCTGGAACCAATTTAAAATTGCCTACAGCCAGCCCAATTTTTTTATTTTAGGCCTTCGATGCCTGTCTGCGGTCCATTCTTTCAACTACTACTACACTGACCAGGTCACTGCTGCCCGTGTACCCCTGGAACCAATTTAAAATTGCCTACAGCCATGTGTTATTATTTTAGGCCTTCGATGCCTGTCTGCGGTCACTCCTTCCACTAGGCCTCCACTGACCACACCACTGCTGCCCGTGTACCCCTGGAACCAATTTAAAATTGCCTACAGCCAGCCCAATTTTTTTATTTTAGGCCTTCGATGCCTGTCTGCGGTCCATTCTTTCAACTACTACTACACTGACCAGGTCACTGCTGCCCGTGTACCCCTGGAACCAATTTAAAATTGCCTACAGCCATGTGTTATTATTTTAGGCCTTCGATGCCTGTCTGCGGTCACTCCTTCCACTAGGCCTCCACTGACCACACCACTGCTGTCCGTGTACCCCTGGAACCAATTTAAAATTGCCTACAGCCATGTGTTTTTATTTTAGGCCTTCGATGCCTGTCTGCGGTCCATTCTTTCAACTACTACTACACTGACCAGGGCACTGCTGGCCGTGTACCCCTGGAACCAACATCAGAAAATATAAAAATAAGTATTTTGCTTATAAAAAAGAAAATACTGGTGAGATATCAAATGCAGACATTTTAACATTAAAAACAAACACACAACTAAAATCTGGTACAGTACTAAAAATGGCCACCAGCTACAATTACTTTCTCCTGCAAGTAGTTAACTGAAAGTTTTTTTAAATTGAAAACACACATATGGCATCCACCGAGTGTTGTCCTGTCGCGTCTTCTTTATATTATTGCCGAGAAGATGCAAAATAATGAAAATAATAAAATCATTAATTACCAAAATAATAGAGAAAGTCAACACCACATTGCAAATAAACATTCATTCCAAATAAAGAAGCAGGGCGCGTCCGAGGGTGAGTATATACCTAATAAGAATCTAATCACCCTCGGACGCGCAATGCTTATTTCCAACAGCCTTCCTTCCTAAGAATCAGCCCTTCCGTCGTGTAGAGAGACGTTGTGTTACACTCCAAGGTGTTCCCCAGGTTGCCTTTCCTGAGCTTCGATCTTCCGGCTCTCGTTTAGTAGTTCTTGGAAACTACACTGCATTAGGCCTTCAAATTGGGTATGGGGTGTAGAGAGAGGGTGTGTTACACTCCAAGGTGTTCCCCAGGTTGCCTTTCCTGAGCTTCGATATTCCGGCTCTCGTTTAGTAGTTCTTGGAAACTACACTGCATTAGGCCTTCAAATTGGGTATGGGGTGTAGAGAGAGGGTGTGTTACACTCCAAGGTGTTCCCCAGGTTGCCTTTCCTGAGCTTCGAAATTCCGGCTCTCGTTTAGTAGTTGTTGGAAACTACACTGCATTAGGCCTACAAATTTGGTATGGGGGAAACATTGGCGCATCTGCGGTCCCTCCTTCCTCTAGGCCTCCACTGACCTGTCTACTGCTGCCCGTGTTCCCCTGGAACCAATTTTAAATTGCCTACAGGCAGCCCAATTTATTATGTTAGGGCTTCGAAGCCTGTCTGCGGTCCCTCCTTCCACTAGGCCTCCACTGACCTGTCTACTGCTGCCCGTGTACCCCTTGAACCAACATCATAAAATAAAAAAAAAAGGATTTTGCTTATAAAAAAGAAAATACTGGTGAGATATCAAATGCAGACATTTTGACATTAAAAACAAACAAACAGCTAAAATCTGGTACAGTACTAAAAATGGCCACCAGCTACAATTACTTTCTCCTGCAAGTAGTTAACTGAAAGGTTTTTTAAATTGAAAACACACATATGGCATCCACCGAGTGTTGTCCTGTCGCGTCTTCTTTATATTATTGCCGAGAAGATGCAAAATAATGAAAATAATAAAATCATTAATTACCAAAATAATAGAGAAAGTCAACACCACATTGCAAATAAACATTCATTCCAAATAAAGAAGCAGGGCGCGTCCGAGGGTGAGTATATACCTAATAAGAATCTAATCACCCTCGGACGCGCAATGCTTATTTCCAACAGCCTTCCTTCCTAAGAATCATCCCTTCCGTGGTGTAGAGAGACGTTGTGTTACACTCCAAGGTGTTCCCCAGGTTGCCTTTCCTGAGCTTCGATCTACCGGCTCTCGTTTAGTAGTTGTTGGATACTACGCTGCATTAGGCCTTCAAATTGGGTATGGGGTGTAGCGAGAGGGTGTGTTACACTCCAAGGTGTTCCCCAGGTTGCCTTTCCTGAGCTTCGATCTTCCGGCTCTCGTTTAGTAGTTCTTGGAAACTACACTGCATTAGACCTTCAAATTGGGTATGGGGTGTAGAGAGAGGGTGTGTTACACTCTAAGGTGTTCCCCAGGTTTCCTTGCCATTGCTTCGGTCTTCCGACTCTCGTTTAGTAGTTGTAGAAAAGTACACTGCATTAGGCCATACAAAATGGGTATGGGGTGGAGAGAGATGGTGTGTTACACTCCAAGGTGTTCCCCAGGTTGCCTTTCCTGAGCTTCTATCTTCAGGCTCTCATTAAATTGTGGTTAAATGGAACAACTGCATTTGGCGTACTAGTTGGTTTGGGGCCTACTATCGGTGTCTGCCACTCCTTGCTGTTCTCCTCCACTGAACAAAGCTGTGCCGCCTGTTTACTACGGTTGCCAATTTTGAACTGCATTTCGACTACTTACTGATTTGGCCCTACTCTCTGTGTCAGCCTCTCATTCCAGTTGTCCTCCACTGCAATGCCCCCTGGTTATTCCTGTGTTACCAATTTTGAACTGCATTTAGCCCACTTTCTTCTTTGGGCCTATATCTGTGTTTCCACTTCATCGTGCCCATTGCCCAGCCAGTGATAGATGAGTCTGCTGGTACATTGACCCATAACGCAACATTCCCCGTGCACGCTACACAACAACATTGTGACCCTGCTGAAAGTCAGGTTGCTCTTCCCGCATACCATACCACCTTACACGGGGACAAAGAGGAAGGTGCAGATGAAAGTGCAGGTTCCTTCATCAGGTGGGGGGAGGAATACTAGTTGGCGACGTCACTGGCACAGGGCCTCTCATAGTACGCAAAAGTGTTGCTGCCGGTGGGAGGCGCCCCCGCCGTGCAAACACACCGCTGTACTTTGAGGGGCCCTGTGCCAGTGCCAATGCCAACGAGTGGGCCCCCCCTGCTTGCTCAGGTTCACAGCACTTGCAAAGTTGAAATACTTACCTCTCCCTGCTCCACTGCCGTGACGTGGTCCAGATTTCCTGGGCCCACTAATTACTTGAACCAGCCCTACTCCCCACAACTTTAGCCAAATGACCCCCAATTTCAAATGCCTTCCAATTATTATAAGGTAAATTACGCTTGACAAGCTTCATTAAGAAGAATGGATGGTTTTGACATTAAAATGGGCACTCTAGGTGTTTTCCTGGCCCCCACTCACTGCCGACTATGCTGCCCCATTGACTTGCATTGGGTTTCGTGTTTCGGTCGATCCCGACTTTACGTCATAATCGGCCGATTTCACTCGACCCGACTTTGGACATAGTCGGGTTTCGCAAAACCCGGCTCGACTCTAAAAAGGTCAAGGTCGCTCAACTCTAGTCCTCAGTGTTGTGAGAACGATGACTGGTTAAAATTTTTGGTGGTTTCTTGTTCAGTCCATAGGCCTACATCATGTGGCAAACCGGTGAGCATGTGGCTCTATTAGTATAGGAGATACCTGAAAACATATCACACTTTTCATCATAGTGCTTTTACCAATGCATAAAATGCATGGAGAAGTCATTTCGAATGACTGGTCCTCAGTGTTGTGAGAACGATGAATGGTTAAAATTTTTGGTGGTTTCTTGTTCAGTCCATAGGCCTACATCATGTGGCAAACCGGTGAGCATGTGGCTCTATTAGTATAGGAATAGAGCCACATGCTCACCGGTTTGCCACATGATGTAGGCCTATGGACTGAACAAGAAACCACCAAAAATTTTAACCAGTCATCGTTCTCACAACACTGAGGACCAGTCATTCGAAATGACTTCTCCATGCATTTTATGCATTGGTAAAAGCACTATGATGAAAAGTGTGATATGTTTTCAGGTATCTCCTATACTAATAGAGCCACATGCTCACCGGTTTGCCACATGATGTAGGCCTATGGACTGAACAAGAACCCACCAAAAATTTTAACCAGTCATCGTTCTCACAACACTGAGGACCAGTCATTCGAAATGACTTCTCCATGCATTTTATGCATTGGTAAAAGCACTATGATGAAAAGTGTGATATGTTTTCAGGTATCTCCTATACTAATAGAGCCACATGCTCACCGGTTTGCCACATGATGTAGGCCTATGGACTGAACAAGAAACCACCAAAAATTTTAACCAGTCATCGTTCTCACAACACTGAGGACCAGTCATTCGAAATGACTTCTCCATGCATTTTATGCATTGGTAAAAGCACTATGATGAAAAGTGTGATATGTTTTCAGGTATCTCCTATACTAATAGAGCCACATGCTCACCGGTTTGCCACATGATGTAGGCCTATGGACTGAACAAGAAACCACCAAAAATTTTAACCAGTCATCGTTCTCACAACACTGAGGACCAGTCATTCGAAATGACTTCTCCATGCATTTTATGCATTGGTAAAAGCACTATGATGAAAAGTGTGATATGTTTTCAGGTATCTCCTATACTAATAGAGCCACATGCTCACTGGTTTGCCACATGATGTAGGCCTATGGACTGAACAAGAAACCACCAAAAATTTTAACCAGTCATCGTTCTCACAACACTGAGGACCAGTCATTCGAAATGACTTCTCCATGCATTTTATGCATTGGTAAAAGCACTATGATGAAAAGTGTGATATGTTTTCAGGTATCTCCTATACTAATAGAGCCACATGCTCACCGGTTTGCCACATGATGTAGGCCTATGGACTGAACAAGAAACCACCAAAAATTTTAACCAGTCATCGTTCTCACAACACTGAGGACCAGTCATTCGAAATGACTTCTCCATGCATTTTATGCATTGGTAAAAGCACTATGATGAAAAGTGTGATATGTTTTCAGGTATCTCCTATACTAATAGAGCCACATGCTCACCGGTTTGCCACATGATGTAGGCCTATGGACTGAACAAGAAACCACCAAAAATTTTAACCAGTCATCGTTCTCACAACACTGAGGACCAGTCATTCGAAATGACTTCTCCATGCATTTTATGCATTGGTAAAAGCACTATGATGAAAAGTGTGATATGTTTTCAGGTATCTCCTATACTAATAGAGCCACATGCTCACCGGTTTGCCACATGATGTAGGCCTATGGACTGAACAAGAAACCACCAAAAATTTTAACCAGTCATCGTTCTCACAACACTGAGGACCAGTCATTCGAAATGACTTCTCCATGCATTTTATGCATTGGTAAAAGCACTATGATGAAAAGTGTGATATGTTTTCAGGTATCTCCTATACTAATAGAGCCACATGCTCACCGGTTTGCCACATGATGTAGGCCTATGGACTGAACAAGAAACCACCAAAAATTTTAACCAGTCATCGTTCTCACAACACTGAGGACCAGTCATTCGAAATGACTTCTCCATGCATTTTATGCATTGGTAAAAGCACTATGATGAAAAGTGTGATATGTTTTCAGGTATCTCCTATACTAATAGAGCCACATGCTCACCGGTTTGCCACATGATGTAGGCCTATGGACTGAACAAGAAACCACCAAAAATTTTAACCAGTCATCGTTCTCACAACACTGAGGACCAGTCATTCGAAATGACTTCTCCATGCATTTTATGCATTGGTAAAAGCACTATGATAAAAGTGTGATATGTTTTCAGGTATCTCCTATACTAATAGAGCCACATGCTCACCGGTTTTGCCACATGATGTAGGCCTATGGACTGAACAAGAAACCACCAAAAATTTTAACCAGTCATCGTTCTCACAACACTGAGGACCAGTCATTCGAAATGACTTCTCCATGCATTTTATGCATTGGTAAAAGCACTATGATGAAAAGTGTGATATGTTTTCAGGTATCTCCTATACTAATCGAGCCACATGCTCACCGGTTTGCCACATGATGTAGGCCTATGGACTGAACAAGAAACCACCAAAAATTTTAACCAGTCATCGTTCTCACAACACTGAGGACCAGTCATTCGAAATGACTTCTCCATGCATTTTATGCATTGGTAAAAGCACTATGATGAAAAGTGTGATATGTTTTCAGGTATCTCCTATACTAATAGAGCCACATGCTCACCGGTTTGCCACATAATGTAGGCCTATGGACTGAACAAGAAACCACGAAAAATTTTAACCAGTCATCATTCTCACAACACTGAGGACCAGTCATTCGAAATGACTTCTCCATGCATTTTATGCATTGGTAAAAGCACTATAATGAAAAGTGTGATATGTTTTCAGGTATCTCCTATACTAATAGAGCCACATGCTCACCGGTTTGCCACATGATGTAGGCCTATGGACTGAACAAGAAACCACCAAAAATTTTATCCAGTCATCGTTCTCACAACACTGAGGACCAGTCATTCGAAATGACTTCTCCATGCATTTTATGCATTGGTAAAAGCACTATGATGAAAAGTGTGATATGTTTTCAGGTATCTCCTATACTAATAGAGCCACATGCTCACCGGTTTGCCACATGATGTAGGCCTATGGACTGAACAAGAAACCACCAAAAATTTTAACCAGTCATCGTTCTCACAACACTGAGGACCAGTCATTCGAAATGACTTCTCCATGCATTTTATGCATTGGTAAAAGCACTATGATGAAAAGTGTGATATGTTTTCAGGTATCTCCTATACTAATAGAGCCACATGCTCACCGGTTTGCCACATGATGTAGGCCTATGGACTGAACAAGAAACCACCAAAAATTTTAACCAGTCATCGTTCTCACAACACTGAAGACCAGTCATTCGAAATGACATCTCCATGCATTTTATGCATTGGTAAAAGCACTATGATGAAAAGTGTGATATGTTTTCAGGTATCTCCTATACTAATAGAGCCACATGCTCACCGGTTTGCCACATGATGTAGGCCTATGGACTGAACAAGAAACCACCAAAAATTTTAACCAGTCATCATTCTCACAACACTGAGGACCAGTCATTCGAAATGACTTCTCCATGCATTTTATGCATTGGTAAAAGCACTATGATGAAAAGTGTGATATGTTTTCAGGTATCTCCTATACTAATAGAGCCACATGCTCACCGGTTTGCCACATGATGTAGGCCTATGGACTGAACAAGAAACCACCAAAAATTTTAACCAGTCATCGTTCTCACAACACTGAGGACCAGTCATTCGAAATGACTTCTCCATGCATTTTATGCATTGGTAAAAGCACTATGATGAAAAGTGTGATATGTTTTCAGGTATCTCCTATACTAATAGAGCCACATGCTCACCGGTTTGCCACATGATGTAGGCCTATGGACTGAACAAGAAACCACCAAAAATTTTAACCAGTCATCGTTCTCACAACACTGAGGACCAGTCATTCGAAATGACTTCTCCATGCATTTTATGCATTGGTAAAAGCACTATGATGAAAAGTGTGATATGTTTTCAGGTATCTCCTATACTAATAGAGCCACATGCTCACCGGTTTGCCACATGATGTAGGCCTATGGACTGAACAAGAAACCACCAAAAATTTTAACCAGTCATCGTTCTCACAACACTGAGGACCAGTCATTCGAAATGACTTCTCCATGCATTTTATGCATTGGTAAAAGCACTATAATGAAAAGTGTGATATGTTTTCAGGTATCTCCTATACTAATAGAGCCACATGCTCACCGGTTTGCCACATGATGTAGGCCTATGGACTGAACAAGAAACCACCAAAAATTTTAACCAGTCATCGTTCTCACAACACTGAGGACCAGTCATTCGAAATGACTTCTCCATGCATTTTATGCATTGGTAAAAGCACTATGATGAAAAGTGTGATATGTTTTCAGGTATCTCCTATACTAATCGAGCCACATGCTCACCGGTTTGCCACATGATGTAGGCCTATGGACTGAACAAGAAACCACCAAAAAATTTAACCAGTCATTGTTCTCACAACACTGAGGACCAGTCATTCGAAATGACTTCTCCATGCATTTTATGCATTGGTAAAAGCACTATGATGAAAAGTGTGATATGTTTTCAGGTATCTCCTATACTAATAGAGCCACATGCTCACCGGTTTGCCACATGATGTAGGCCTATGGACTGAACAAGAAACCACGAAAAATTTTAACCAGTCATCATTCTCACAACACTGAGGACCAGTCATTCGAAATGACTTCTCCATGCATTTTATGCATTGGTAAAAGCACTATGATGAAAAGTGTGATATGTTTTCAGGCATCTCCTATACTAATAGAGCCACATGCTCACCGGTTTGCCACATGATGTAGGCCTATGGACTGAACAAGAAACCACCAAAAATTTTATCCAGTCATCGTTCTCACAACACTGAGGACCAGTCATTCGAAATGACTTCTCCATGCATTTTATGCATTGGTAAAAGCACTATGATGAAAAGTGTGATATGTTTTCAGGTATCTCCTATACTAATAGAGCCACATGCTCACCGGTTTGCCATATGATGTAGGCCTATGGACTGAACAAGAAACCACCAAAAATTTTAACCAGTCATCGTTCTCACAACACTGAGGACCAGTCATTCGAAATGACTTCTCCATGCATTTTATGCATTGGTAAAAGCACTATGATGAAAAGTGTGATATGTTTTCAGGTATCTCCTATACTAATAGAGCCACATGCTCACCGGTTTGCCACATGATGTAGGCCTATGGACTGAACAAGAAACCACCAAAAATTTTAACCAGTCATCGTTCTCACAACACTGAGGACCAGTCATTCGAAATGACTTCTCCATGCATTTTATGCATTGGTAAAAGCACTATGATGAAAAGTGTGATATGTTTTCAGGTATCTCCTATACTAATAGAGCCACATGCTCACCGGTTTGCCACATGATGTAGGCCTATGGACTGAACAAGAAACCACCAAAAATTTTAACCAGTCATCGTTCTCACAACACTGAGGACCAGTCATTCGAAATGACTTCTCCATGCATTTTATGCATTGGTAAAAGCACTATGATGAAAAGTGTGATATGTTTTCAGGTATCTCCTATACTAATAGAGCCACATGCTCACCGGTTTGCCACATGATGTAGGCCTATGGACTGAACAAGAAACCACCAAAAATTTTAACCAGTCATCGTTCTCACAACACTGAGGACCAGTCATTCAAAATGACTTCTCCATGCATTTTATGCATTGGTAAAAGCACTATGATGAAAAGTGTGATATGTTTTCAGGTATCTCCTATACTAATAGAGCCACATGCTCACCGGTTTGCCACATGATGTAGGCCTATGGACTGAACAAGAAACCACCAAAAATTTTAACCAGTCATCGTTCTCACAACACTGAGGACCAGTCATTCGAAATGACTTCTCCATGCATTTTATGCATTGGTAAAAGCACTATGATGAAAAGTGTGATATGTTTTCAGGTATCTCCTATACTAATAGAGCCACATGCTCACCGGTTTGCCACATGATGTAGGCCTATGGACTGAACAAGAAACCACCAAAAATTTTAACCAGTCATCGTTCTCACAACACTGAGGACCAGTCATTCGAAATGACTTCTCCATGCATTTTATGCATTGGTAAAAGCACTATAATGAAAAGTGTGATATGTTTTCAGGTATCTCCTATACTAATAGAGCCACATGCTCACCGGTTTTGCTGCACATGATGTAGGCCTATGGACTGAACAAGAAACCACCAAAAATTTTAACCAGTCATCGTTCTCACAACACTGAGGACCAGTCATTCGAAATGACTTCTCCATGCATTTTATGCATTGGTAAAAGCACTATGATGAAAAGTGTGATATGTTTTCAGGTATCTCCTATACTAATCGAGCCACATGCTCACCGGTTTGCCACATGATGTAGGCCTATGGACTGAACAAGAAACCACCAAAAAATTTAACCAGTCATTGTTCTCACAACACTGAGGACCAGTCATTCGAAATGACTTCTCCATGCATTTTATGCATTGGTAAAAGCACTATGATGAAAAGTGTGATATGTTTTCAGGTATCTCCTATACTAATAGAGCCACATGCTCACCGGTTTGCCACATGATGTAGGCCTATGGACTGAACAAGAAACCACGAAAAATTTTAACCAGTCATCATTCTCACAACACTGAGGACCAGTCATTCGAAATGACTTCTCCATGCATTTTATGCATTGGTAAAAGCACTATGATGAAAAGTGTGATATGTTTTCAGGCATCTCCTATACTAATAGAGCCACATGCTCACCGGTTTGCCACATGATGTAGGCCTATGGACTGAACAAGAAACCACCAAAAATTTTATCCAGTCATCGTTCTCACAACACTGAGGACCAGTCATTCGAAATGACTTCTCCATGCATTTTATGCATTGGTAAAAGCACTATGATGAAAAGTGTGATATGTTTTCAGGTATCTCCTATACTAATAGAGCCACATGCTCACCGGTTTGCCATATGATGTAGGCCTATGGACTGAACAAGAAACCACCAAAAATTTTAACCAGTCATCGTTCTCACAACACTGAGGACCAGTCATTCGAAATGACTTCTCCATGCATTTTATGCATTGGTAAAAGCACTATGATGAAAAGTGTGATATGTTTTCAGGTATCTCCTATACTAATAGAGCCACATGCTCACCGGTTTGCCACATGATGTAGGCCTATGGACTGAACAAGAAACCACCAAAAATTTTAACCAGTCATCGTTCTCACAACACTGAGGACCAGTCATTCGAAATGACTTCTCCATGCATTTTATGCATTGGTAAAAGCACTATGATGAAAAGTGTGATATGTTTTCAGGTATCTCCTATACTAATAGAGCCACATGCTCACCGGTTTGCCACATGATGTAGGCCTATGGACTGAACAAGAAACCACCAAAAATTTTAACCAGTCATCGTTCTCACAACACTGAGGACCAGTCATTCGAAATGACTTCTCCATGCATTTTATGCATTGGTAAAAGCACTATGATGAAAAGTGTGATATGTTTTCAGGTATCTCCTATACTAATAGAGCCACATGCTCACCGGTTTGCCACATGATGTAGGCCTATGGACTGAACAAGAAACCACCAAAAATTTTAACCAGTCATCGTTCTCACAACACTGAGGACCAGTCATTCAAAATGACTTCTCCATGCATTTTATGCATTGGTAAAAGCACTATGATGAAAAGTGTGATATGTTTTCAGGTATCTCCTATACTAATAGAGCCACATGCTCACTTTGCCACATGATGTAGGCCTATGGACTGAACAAGAAACCACCAAAAATTTTAACCAGTCATCGTTCTCACAACACTGAGGACCAGTCATTCGAAATGACTTCTCCATGCATTTTATGCATTGGTAAAAGCACTATGATGAAAAGTGTGATATGTTTTCAGGTATCTCCTATACTAATAGAGCCACATGCTCACCGGTTTGCCACATGATGTAGGCCTATGGACTGAACAAGAAACCCACCAAAAATTTTAACCAGTCATCGTTCTCACAACACTGAGGACCAGTCATTCGAAATGACTTCTCCATGCATTTTATGCATTGGTAAAAGCACTATGATGAAAAGTGTGATATGTTTTCAGGTATCTCCTATACTAATCGAGCCACATGCTCACCGGTTTGCCACATGATGTAGGCCTATGGACTGAACAAGAAACCACCAAAAATTTTATCCAGTCATCGTTCTCACAACACTGAGGACCAGTCATTCGAAATGACTTCTCCATGCATTTTATGCATGGTAAAAGCACTATGATGAAAAGTGTGATATGTTTTCAGGTATCTCCTATACTAATAGAGCCACATGCTCACCGGTTTGCCACATGATGTAGGCCTATGGACTGAACAAGAAACCACCAAAAATTTTAACCAGTCATCGTTCTCACAACACTGAAGACCAGTCATTCGAAATGACTTCTCCATGCATTTTATGCATTGGTAAAAGCACTATGATGAAAGAAAAGTGTGATATGTTTTCAGGTATCTCCTATGCTAATAAAGCCACATGCTCACCGGTTTGCCACATGATGTAGGCCTATGGACTGAACAAGAAACCACCAAAAATTTTAACCAGTCATCGTTCTCACAACACTGAGGACCAGTCATTCGAAATGACTTCTCCATGCATTTTATGCATTGGTAAAAGCACTATGATGAAAAGTGTGATATGTTTTCAGGTATCTCCTATACTAATAGAGCCACATGCTCACCGGTTTGCCACATGATGTAGGCCTATGGACTGAACAAGAAACCACCAAAATTTTAACCAGTCATCATTCTCACAACACTGAGGACCAGTCATTCGAAATGACTTCTCCATGCATTTTATGCATTGGTAAAAGCACTATGATGAAAAGTGTGATATGTTTTCAGGTATCTCCTATACTAATAGAGCCACATGCTCACCGGTTTGCCACATGATGTAGGCCTATGGACTGAACAAGAAACCACCAAAAATTTTAACCAGTCATCGTTCTCACAACACTGAGGACCAGTCATTCGAAATGACTTCTCCATGCATTTTATGCATTGGTAAAAGCACTATGATGAAAAGTGTGATATGTTTTCAGGTATCTCCTATACTAATAGAGCCACATGCTCACCGGTTTGCCACATGATGTAGGCCTATGGACTGAACAAGAAACCACCAAAAATTTTAACCAGTCATCGTTCTCACAACACTGAGGACCAGTCATTCGAAATGACTTCTCCATGCATTTTATGCATTGGTAAAAGCACTATGATGAAAAGTGTGATGTTTTCAGGTATCTCATATACTAATACAGCCACATGCTCACCGGTTTGCCACATGATGTAGGCCTATGGACTGAACAAGAAACCACCAAAAATTTTAACCAGTCATCGTTCTCACAACACTGAGGACCAGTCATTCGAAATGACTTCTCCATGCATTTTATGCATTGGTAAAAGCACTATGATGAAAAGTGTGATATGTTTTCAGGTATCTCCTATACTAATAGAGCCACATGCTCACCGGTTTGCCACATGATGTAGGCCTATGGACTGAACAAGAAACCACCAAAAATTTTAACCAGTCATCGTTCTCACAACACTGAGGACCAGTCATTCGAAATGACTTCTCCATGCATTTTATGCATTGGTAAAAGCACTATGATGAAAAGTGTGATATGTTTTCAGGTATCTCCTATACTAATCGAGCCACATGCTCACCGGTTTGCCACATGATGTAGGCCTATGGACTGAACAAGAAACCACCAAAAATTTTATCCAGTCATCGTTCTCACAACACTGAGGACCAGTCATTCGAAATGACTTCTCCATGCATTTTATGCATTGGTAAAAGCACTATGATGAAAAGTGTGATATGTTTTCAGGTATCTCCTATACTAATAGAGCCACATGCTCACCGGTTTGCCACATGATGTAGGCCTATGGACTGAACAAGAAACCACCAAAAATTTTAACCAGTCATCGTTCTCACAACACTGAAGACCAGTCATTCGAAATGACTTCTCCATGCATTTTATGCATTGGTAAAAGCACTATGATGAAAAGTGTGATATGTTTTCAGGTATCTCCTATGCTAATAAAGCCACATGCTCACCGGTTTGCCACATGATGTAGGCCTATGGACTGAACAAGAAACCACCAAAAATTTTAACCAGTCATCGTTCTCACAACACTGAGGACCAGTCATTCGAAATGACTTCTCCATGCATTTTATGCATTGGTAAAAGCACTATGATGAAAAGTGTGATATGTTTTCAGGTATCTCCTATACTAATAGAGCCACATGCTCACCGGTTTGCCACATGATGTAGGCCTATGGACTGAACAAGAAACCACCAAAAATTTTAACCAGTCATCATTCTCACAACACTGAGGACCAGTCATTCGAAATGACTTCTCCATGCATTTTATGCATTGGTAAAAGCACTATGATGAAAAGTGTGATATGTTTTCAGGTATCTCCTATACTAATAGAGCCACATGCTCACCGGTTTGCCACATGATGTAGGCCTATGGACTGAACAAGAAACCACCAAAAATTTTAACCAGTCATCGTTCTCACAACACTGAGGACCAGTCATTCGAAATGACTTCTCCATGCATTTTATGCATTGGTAAAAGCACTATGATGAAAAGTGTGATATGTTTTCAGGTATCTCCTATACTAATAGAGCCACATGCTCACCGGTTTGCCACATGATGTAGGCCTATGGACTGAACAAGAAACCACCAAAAATTTTAACCAGTCATCGTTCTCACAACACTGAGGACCAGTCATTCGAAATGACTTCTCCATGCATTTTATGCATTGGTAAAAGCACTATGATGAAAAGTGTGATGTTTTCAGGTATCTCATATACTAATACAGCCACATGCTCACCGGTTTGCCACATGATGTAGGCCTATGGACTGAACAAGAAACCACCAAAAATTTTAACCAGTCATCGTTCTCACAACACTGAGGACCAGTCATTCGAAATGACTTCTCCATGCATTTTATGCATTGGTAAAAGCACTATGATGAAAAGTGTGATATGTTTTCAGGTATCTCCTATACTAATAGAGCCACATGCTCACCGGTTTGCCACATGATGTAGGCCTATGGACTGAACAAGAAACCACCAAAAATTTTAACCAGTCATCGTTCTCACAACACTGAGGACCAGTCATTCGAAATGACTTCTCCATGCATTTTATGCATTGGTAAAAGCACTATGATGAAAAGTGTGATATGTTTTCAGGTATCTCCTATACTAATAGAGCCACATGCTCACCGGTTTGCCACATGATGTAGGCCTATGGACTGAACAAGAAACCACCAAAAATTTTAACCAGTCATCATTCTCACAACACTGAGGACCAGTCATTCGAAATGACTTCTCCATGCATTTTATGCATTGGTAAAAGCACTATGATGAAAAGTGTGATATGTTTTCAGGTATCTCCTATACTAATAGAGCCACATGCTCACCGGTTTGCCACATGATGTAGGCCTATGGACTGAACAAGAAACCACCAAAAATTTTATCCAGTCATCGTTCTCACAACACTGAGGACCAGTCATTCGAAATGACTTCTCCATGCATTTTATGCATTGGTAAAAGCACTATGATGAAACGTGTGATATGTTTTCAGGTATCTCCTATACTAATAGAGCCACATGCTCACCGGTTTGCCACATGATGTAGGCCTATGGACTGAACAAGAAACCACCAAAAATTTTAACCAGTCATCGTTCTCACAACACTGAGGACCAGTCATTCGAAATGACTTCTCCATGCATTTTATGCATTGGTAAAAGCACTATGATGAAAAGTGTGATATGTTTTCAGGTATCTCCTATACTAATAGAGCCACATGCTCACCGGTTTGCCACATGATGTAGGCCTATGGACTGAACAAGAAACCACCAATAATTTTAACCAGTCATCGTTCTCACAACACTGAAGACCAGTCATTCGAAATGACTTCTCCATGCATTTTATGCATTGGTAAAAGCACTATGATGAAAAGTGTGATATGTTTTCAGGTATCTCCTATACTAATAGAGCCACATGCTCACCGGTTTGCCACATGATGTAGGCCTATGGACTGAACAAGAAACCACCAAAAATTTTAACCAGTCATCGTTTTCACAACACTGAGGACCAGTCATTCGAAATGACTTCTCCATGCATTTTATGCATTGGTAAATGCACTATGATGAAAAGTGTGATATGTTTTCAGGTATCTCCTATACTAATAGAGCCACATGCTCACCGGTTTGCCACATGATGTAGGCCTATGGACTGAACAAGAAACCACCAAAAATTTTAACCAGTCATCGTTCTCACAACACTGAGGACCAGTCATTCGAAATGACTTCTCCATGCATTTTATGCATTGGTAAAAGCACTATGATGAAAAGTGTGATATGTTTTCAGGTATCTCCTATACTAATAGAGCCACATGCTCACCGGTTTGCCACATGATGTAGGCCTATGGACTGAACAAGAAACCACCAAAAATTTTAACCAGTCATCGTTCTCACAACACTGAGGACCAGTCATTCGAAATGACTTCTCCATGCATTTTATGCATTGGTAAAAGCACTATGATGAAAAGTGTGATATGTTTTCAGGTATCTCCTATACTAATAGAGCCACATGCTCACCGGTTTGCCACATGATGTAGGCCTATGGACTGAACAAGAAACCACCAAAAATTTTAACCAGTCATCGTTCTCACAACACTGAGGACCAGTCATTCGAAATGACTTCTCCATGCATTTTATGCATTGGTAAAAGCACTATGATGAAAAGTGTGATATGTTTTCAGGTATCTCCTATACTAATAGAGCCACATGCTCACCGGTTTGCCACATGATGTAGGCCTATGGACTGAACAAGAAACCACCAAAAATTTTAACCAGTCATCGTTCTCACAACACTGAAGACCAGTCATTCGAAATGACTTCTCCATGCATTTTATGCATTGGTAAAAGCACTATGATGAAAAGTGTGATATGTTTTCAGGTATCTCCTATACTAATCGAGCCACATGCTCACCGGTTTGCCACATGATGTAGGCCTATGGACTGAACAAGAAACCACCAAAAATTTTAACCAGTCATTGTTCTCACAACACTGAGGACCAGTCATTCGAAATGACCTCTCCATGCATTTTATGCATTGGTAAAAGCAGTATGATGAAAAGTGTGATATGTTTTCAGGTATCTCCTATACTAATAGAGCCACATACTCACCGGTTTGCCACATGATGTAGGCCTATGGACTGAACAAGAAACCACCAAAAATTTTAACCAGTCATCGTTCTCACAACACTGAGGACCAGTCATTCGAAATGACTTCTCCATGCATTTTATGCATTGGTAAAAGCACTATGATGAAAAGTGTGATATGTTTTCAGGTATCTCCTATACTAATAGAGCCACATGCTCACCGGTTTGCCACATGATGTAGGCCTATGGACTGAACAAGAAACCACCAAAAATTTTAACCAGTCATCGTTCTCACAACACTGAGGACCAGTCATTCGAAATGACTTCTCCATGCATTTTATGCATTGGTAAAAGCACTATGATGAAAAGTGTGATATGTTTTCAGGTATCTCCTATACTAATAGAGCCACATGCTCACCGGTTTGCCACATGATGTAGGCCTATGGACTGAACAAGAAACCACCAAAAATTTTAACCAGTCATCGTTCTCACAACACTGAGGACCAGTCATTCGAAATGACTTCTCCATGCATTTTATGCATTGGTAAAAGCACTATGATGAAAAGTGTGATATGTTTTCAGGTATCTCCTATACTAATAGAGCCACATGCTCACCGGTTTGCCACATGATGTAGGCCTATGGACTGAACAAGAAACCACCAAAAATTTTAACCAGTCATCGTTCTCACAACACTGAGGACCAGTCATTCGAAATGACTTCTCCATGCATTTTATGCATTGGTAAATGCACTATGATGAAAAGTGTGATATGTTTTCAGGTATCTCCTATACTAATAGAGCCACATGCTCACCGGTTTGCCACATGATGTAGGCCTATGGACTGAACAAGAAACCACCAAAAATTTTAACCAGTCATCGTTCTCACAACACTGAGGACCAGTCATTCGAAATGACTTCTCCATGCATTTTATGCATTGGTAAAAGCACTATGATGAAAAGTGTGATATGTTTTCAGGTATCTCCTATACTAATAGAGCCACATGCTCACCGGTTTGCCACATGATGTAGGCCTATGGACTGAACAAGAAACCACCAAAAATTTTAACCAGTCATCGTTCTCACAACACTGAGGACCAGTCATTCGAAATGACTTCTCCATGCATTTTATGCATTGGTAAAAGCACTATGATGAAAAGTGTGATATGTTTTCAGGTATCTCCTATACTAATAGAGCCACATGCTCACCGGTTTGCCACATGATGTAGGCCTATGGACTGAACAAGAAACCACCAAAAATTTTAACCAGTCATCGTTCTCACAACACTGAGGACCAGTCATTCGAAATGACTTCTCCATGCATTTTATGCATTGGTAAAAGCACTATGATGAAAAGTGTGATATGTTTTCAGGTATCTCCTATACTAATAGAGCCACATGCTCACCGGTTTGCCACATGATGTAGGCCTATGGACTGAACAAGAAACCACCAAAAATTTTAACCAGTCATCGTTCTCACAACACTGAGGACCAGTCATTCGAAATGACTTCTCCATGCATTTTATGCATTGGTAAAAGCACTATGATGAAAAGTGTGATATGTTTTCAGGTATCTCCTATACTAATAGAGCCACATGCTCACCGGTTTGCCACATGATGTAGGCCTATGGACTGAACAAGAAACCACCAAAAATTTTAACGAGTCATCGTTCTCACAACACTGAGGACCAGTCATTCGAAATGACTTCTCCATGCATTT
Source organism: Ranitomeya imitator (assembly GCF_032444005.1). Lineage (NCBI taxonomy): Eukaryota > Metazoa > Chordata > Amphibia > Anura > Dendrobatidae > Ranitomeya > Ranitomeya imitator. The sequence goes on from NW_027194916.1 coordinate 24,927, forward strand.
TATGCATTGGTAAAAGCACTATGATGAAAAGTGTGATATGTTTTCAGGTATCTCCTATACTAATAGAGCCACATGCTCACCGGTTTGCCACATGATGTAGGCCTATGGACTGAACAAGAAACCACCAAAAATTTTAACCAGTCATCGTTCTCACAACACTGAGGACCAGTCATTCGAAATGACTTCTCCATGCATTTTATGCATTGGTAAAAGCACTATGATGAAAAGTGTGATATGTTTTCAGGTATCTCCTATACTAATAGAGCCACATGCTCACCGGTTTGCCACATGATGTAGGCCTATGGACTGAACAAGAAACCACCAAAAATTTTAACCAGTCATCGTTCTCACAACACTGAGGACCAGTCATTCGAAATGACTTCTCCATGCATTTTATGCATTGGTAAAAGCACTATGATGAAAAGTGTGATATGTTTTCAGGTATCTCCTATACTAATAGAGCCACATGCTCACCGGTTTGCCACATGATGTAGGCCTATGGACTGAACAAGAAACCACCAAAAATTTTAACCAGTCATCGTTCTCACAACACTGAGGACCAGTCATTCGAAATGACTTCTCCATGCATTTTATGCATTGGTAAAAGCACTATGATGAAAAGTGTGATATGTTTTCAGGTATCTCCTATACTAATAGAGCCACATGCTCACCGGTTTGCCACATGATGTAGGCCTATGGACTGAACAAGAAACCACCAAAAATTTTATCCAGTCATCGTTCTCACAACACTGAGGACCAGTCATTCGAAATTACTTCTCCATGCATTTTATGCATTGGTAAAAGCACTATGATGAAAAGTGTGATATGTTTTCAGGTATCTCCTATACTAATAGAGCCACATGCTCACCGGTTTGCCACATGATGTAGGCCTATGGACTGAACAAGAAACCACCAAAAATTTTAACCAGTCATCGTTCTCACAACACTGAGGACCAGTCATTCGAAATGACTTCTCCATGCATTTTATGCATTGGTAAAAGCACTATGATGAAAAGTGTGATATGTTTTCAGGTATCTCCTATACTAATAGAGCCACATGCTCACCGGTTTGCCACATGCTGTAGGCCTATGGACTGAACAAGAAACCACCAAAAATTTTAACCAGTCATCGTTCTCACAACACTGAGGACCAGTCATTCGAAATGACTTCTCCATGCATTTTATGCATTGGTAAAAGCACTATGATGAAAAGTGTGATATATTTTCAGGTATCTCCTATACTAATAGAGCCACATGCTCACCGGTTTGCCACATGCTGTAGGCCTATGGACTGAACAAGAAACCACCAAAAATTTTAACCAGTCATCGTTCTCACAACACTGAGAACCAGTCATTCGAAATGACTTCTCCATGCATTTTATGCATTGGTAAAAGCACTATGATGAAAAGTGTGATATGTTTTCAGGTATCTCCTATACTAATAGAGCCACATGCTCACCGGTTTGCCACATGATGTAGGCCTGTGGACTGAACAAGAAACCACCAAAAATTTTAACCAGTCATCGTTCTCACAACACTGAGGACCAGTCATTCGAAATGACTTCTCCATGCATTTTATGCATTGGTAAAAGCACTATGATGAAAAGTGTGATATGTTTTCAGGTATCTCCTATACTAATAGAGCCACATGCTCACCGGTCTGCCACATGATGTAGGCCTATGGACTGAACAAGAAACCACCAAAAATTTTAACCAGTCATCGTTCTCACAACACTGAGGACCAGTCATTCGAAATGACTTCTCCATGCATTTTATGCATTGGTAAAAGCACTATGATGAAAAGTGTGATATGTTTTCAGGTATCTCCTATACTAATAGAGCCACATGCTCACCGGTTTGCCACATGATGTAGGCCTATGGACTGAACAAGAAACCACCAAAAATTTTATCCAGTCATCTTTCTCACAACACTGAGGACCAGTCATTCGAAATGACTTCTCCATGCATTTTATGCATTGGTAAAAGCACTATGATGAAAAGTGTGATATGTTTTCAGGTGTCTCCTATACTAATAGAGCCACATGCTCACCGGTTTGCCACATGATGTAGGCCTATGGACTGAACAAGAAACCACCAAAAATTTTAACCAGTCATCGTTCTCACAACACTGAGGACCAGTCATTCGAAATGACTTCTCCATGCATTTTATGCATTGGTAAAAGCACTATGATGAAAAGTGTGATATGTTTTCAGGTATCTCCTATACTAATAGAGCCACATGCTCACCGGTTTGCCACATGATGTAGGCCTATGGACTGAACAAGAAACCACCAAAAATTTTAACCAGTCATCGTTCTCACAACACTGAGGACCAGTCATTCGAAATGACTTCTCCATGCATTTTATGCATTGGTAAAAGCACTATGATTGAAAAGTGTGATATGTTTTCAGGTATCTCCTATACTAATAGAGCCACATGCTCACCGGTTTGCCACATGATGTAGGCCTATGGACTGAACAAGAAACCACCAAAAATTTTAACCAGTCATCGTTCTCACAACACTGAGGACCAGTCATTCGAAATGACTTCTCCATGCATTTTATGCATTGGTAAAAGCACTATGATGAAAAGTGTGATATGTTTTCAGGTATCTCCTATACTAATAGAGCCACATGCTCACCGGTTTGCCACATGATGTAGGCCTATGGACTGAACAAGAAACCACCAAAAATTTTAACCAGTCATCGTTCTCACAACACTGAGGACCAGTCATTCGAAATGACTTCTCCATGCATTTTATGCATTGGTAAAAGCACTATGATGAAAAGTGTGATATGTTTTCAGGTATCTCCTATACTAATAGAGCCACATGCTCACCGGTTTGCCACATGATGTAGGCCTATGGACTGAACAAGAAACCACCAAAAATTTTATCCAGTCATCTTTCTCACAACACTGAGGACCAGTCATTCGAAATGACTTCTCCATGCATTTTATGCATTGGTAAAAGCACTATGATGAAAAGTGTGATATGTTTTCAGGTATCTCCTATACTAATAGAGCCACATGCTCACCGGTTTGCCACATGATGTAGGCCTATGGACTGAACAAGAAACCACCAAAAATTTTAACCAGTCATCGTTCTCACAACACTGAGGACCAGTCATTCGAAATGACTTCTCCATGCATTTTATGCATTGGTAAAAGCACTATGATGAAAAGTGTGATATGTTTTCAGGTATCTCCTATACTAATCGAGCCACATGCTCACCGGTTTGCCACATGATGTAGGCCTATGGACTGAACAAGAAACCACCAAAAATTTTAACCAGTCATCGTTCTCACAACACTGAGGACCAGTCATTCGAAATGACTTCTCCATGCATTTTATGCATTGGTAAAAGCACTATGATGAAAAGTGTGATATGTTTTCAGGTATCTCCTATACTAATAGAGCCACATGCTCACCGGTTTGCCACATGATGTAGGCCTATGGACTGAACAAGAAACCACGAAAAATTTTAACCAGTCATCGTTCTCACAACACTGAGGACCAGTCATTCGAAATGACTTCTCCATGCATTTTATGCATTGGTAAAAGCACTATGATGAAAAGTGTGATATGTTTTCAGGTATCTCCTATACTAATAGAGCCACATGCTCACCGGTTTGCCACATGATGTAGGCCTATGGACTGAACAAGAAACCACCAAAAATTTTATCCACTCATCGTTCTCACAACACTGAGGACCAGTCATTCGAAATGACTTCTCCATGCATATTATGCATTGGTAAAAGCACTATGATGAAAAGTGTGATATGTTTTCAGGTATCTCCTATACTAATAGAGCCACATGCTCACCGGTTTGCCACATGATGTAGGCCTATGGACTGAACAAGAAACCACCAAAAATTTTAACCAGTCATCGTTCTCACAACACTGAGGACCAGTCATTCGAAATGACTTCTCCATGCATTTTATGCATTGGTAAAAGCACTATGATGAAAAGTGTGATATGTTTTCAGGTATCTCCTATACTAATAGAGCCACATGCTCACCGGTTTGCCACATGATGTAGGCCTATGGACTGAACAAGAAACCACCAAAAATTTTAACCAGTCATCGTTCTCACAACACTGAGGACCAGTCATTCGAAATGACTTCTCCATGCATTTTATGCATTGGTAAAAGCACTATGATGAAAAGTGTGATATGTTTTCAGGTATCTCCTATACTAATAGAGCCACATGCTCACCGGTTTGCCACATGATGTAGGCCTATGGACTGAACAAGAAACCACCAAAAATTTTAACCAGTCATCGTTCTCACAACACTGAGGACCAGTCATTCGAAATGACTTCTCCATGCATTTTATGCATTGGTAAAAGCACTATGATGAAAAGTGTGATATGTTTTCAGGTATCTCCTATACTAATAGAGCCACATGCTCACCGGTTTGCCACATGATGTAGGCCTATGGACTGAACAAGAAACCACCAAAAATTTTAACCAGTCATCGTTCTCACAACACTGAGGACCAGTCATTCGAAATGACTTCTCCATGCATTTTATGCATTGGTAAAAGCACTATGATGAAAAGTGTGATATGTTTTCAGGTATCTTCTATACTAATAGAGCCACATGCTCACCGGTTTGCCACATGCTGTAGGCCTATGGACTGAACAAGAAACCACCAAAAATTTTAACCAGTCATCGTTCTCACAACACTGAGAACCAGTCATTCGAAATGACTTCTCCATGCATTTTATGCATTGGTAAAAGCACTATGATGAAAAGTGTGATATGTTTTCAGTCCATAGGCCTACATCATGTGGCAAACTGGTGAGCATGTGGCTCTATTAGTATAGGAGATACCTGAAAACATATCACACTTTTCAATCATAGTGCTTTTACCAATGCATAAAATGCATGGAGAAGTCATTTCGAATGACTGGTCCTCAGTGTTGTGAGAACGATGACTGGTTAAAATTTTTGGTGGTTTCTTGTTCAGTCCATAGGCCTACATCATGTGGCAAACCGGTGAGCATGTGGCTCTATTAGTATAGGAGATACCTGAAAACATATCACACTTTTCATCATAGTGCTTTTACCAATGCATAAAATGCATGGAGAAGTCATTTCGAATGACTGGTCCTCAGTGTTGTGAGAACGATGACTGGTTAAAATTTTTGGTGGTTTCTTGTTCAGTCCATAGGCCTACATCATGTGGCAAACCGGTGAGCATGTGGCTCTATTAGTATAGGAGATACCTGAAAACATATCACACTTTTCATCATAGTGCTTTTACCAATGCATAAAATGCATGGAGAAGTCATTTCGAATGACTGGTCCTCAGTGTTGTGAGAACGATGACTGGATAAAATTTTTGGTGGTTTCTTGTTCAGTCCATAGGCCTACATCATGTGGCAAACCGGTGAGCATGTGGCTCTATTAGTATAGGAGATACCTGAAAACATATCACACTTTTCATCATAGTGCTTTTACCAATGCATAAAATGCATGGAGAAGTCATTTCGAATGACTGGTCCTCAGTGTTGTGAGAATGATGACTGGTTAAAATTTTTCGTGGTTTCTTGTTCAGTCCATAGGCCTACATCATGTGGCAAACCGGTGAGCATGTGGCTCTATTAGTATAGGAGATACCTGAAAACATATCACACTTTTCATCATAGTGCTTTTACCAATGCATAAAATGCATGGAGAAGTCATTTCGAATGACTGGTCCTCAGTGTTGTGAGAACGATGACTGGTTAAAATTTTTGGTGGTTTCTTGTTCAGTCCATAGGCCTACATCATGTGGCAAACCGGTGAGCATGTGGCTCGATTAGTATAGGAGATACCTGAAAACATATCACACTTTTCATCATAGTGCTTTTACCAATGCATAAAATGCATGGAGAAGTCATTTCGAATGACTGGTCCTCAGTGTTGTGAGAACGATGACTGGTTAAAATTTTTGGTGGTTTCTTGTTCAGTCCATAGGCCTACATCATGTGGCAAACCGGTGAGCATGTGGCTCTATTAGTATAGGAGATACCTGAAAACATATCACAGTTTTCATCATAGTGCTTTTACCAATGCATAAAATGCATGGAGAAGTCATTTCGAATGACTGGTCCTCAGTGTTGTGAGAACGATGACTGGTTAAAATTTTTGGTGGTTTCTTGTTCAGTCCATAGGCCTACATCATGTGGCAAACCGGTGAGCATGTGGCTCTATTAGTATAGGAGATACCTGAAAACATATCACACTTTTCATCATAGTGCTTTTACCAATGCATAAAATGCATGGAGAAGTCATTTCGAATGACTGGTCCTCAGTGTTGTGAGAACGATGACTGGTTAAAATTTTTGGTGGTTTCTTGTTCAGTCCATAGGCCTACATCATGTGGCAAACCGGTGAGCATGTGGCTCTATTAGTATAGGAGATACCTGAAAACATATCACACTTTTCATCATAGTGCTTTTACCAATGCATAAAATGCATGGAGAAGTCATTTCGAATGACTGGTCCTCAGTGTTGTGAGAACGATGACTGGTTAAAATTTTTGGTGGTTTCTTGTTCAGTCCATAGGCCTACATCATGTGGCAAACCGGTGAGCATGTGGCTCTATTAGTATAGGAGATACCTGAAAACATATCACACTTTTCATCATAGTGCTTTTACCAATGCATAAAATGCATGGAGAAGTCATTTCGAATGACTGGTCCTCAGTGTTGTGAGAACGATGACTGGTTAAAATTTTTGGTGGTTTCTTGTTCAGTCCATAGGCCTACATCATGTGGCAAACCGGTGAGCATGTGGCTCTATTAGTATAGGAGATACCTGAAAACATATCACACTTTTCATCATAGTGCTTTTACCAATGCATAAAATGCATGGAGAAGTCATTTCGAATGACTGGTCCTCAGTGTTGTGAGAACGATGACTGGTTAAAATTTTTGGTGGTTTCTTGTTCAGTCCATAGGCCTACATCATGTGGCAAACCGGTGAGCATGTGGCTCTATTAGTATAGGAGATACCTGAAAACATATCACACTTTTCATCATAGTGCTTTTACCAATGCATAAAATGCATGGAGAAGTCATTTCGAATGACTGGTCCTCAGTGTTGTGAGAACGATGACTGGTTAAAATTTTTGGTGGTTTCTTGTTCAGTCCATAGGCCTACATCATGTGGCAAACCGGTGAGCATGTGGCTCTATTAGTATAGGAGATACCTGAAAACATATCACACTTTTCATCATAGTGCTTTTACCAATGCATAAAATGCATGGAGAAGTCATTTCGAATGACTGGTCCTCAGTGTTGTGAGAACGATGACTGGATAAAATTTTTGGTGGTTTCTTGTTCAGTCCATAGGCCTACATCATGTGGCAAACCGGTGAGCATGTGGCTCTATTAGTATAGGAGATACCTGAAAACATATCACACTTTTCATCATAGTGCTTTTACCAATGCATAAAATGCATGGAGAAGTCATTTCGAATGACTGGTCCTCAGTGTTGTGAGAATGATGACTGGTTAAAATTTTTCGTGGTTTCTTGTTCAGTCCATAGGCCTACATCATGTGGCAAACCGGTGAGCATGTGGCTCTATTAGTATAGGAGATACCTGAAAACATATCACACTTTTCATCATAGTGCTTTTACCAATGCATAAAATGCATGGAGAAGTCATTTCGAATGACTGGTCCTCAGTGTTGTGAGAACGATGACTGGTTAAAATTTTTGGTGGTTTCTTGTTCAGTCCATAGGCCTACATCATGTGGCAAACCGGTGAGCATGTGGCTCGATTAGTATAGGAGATACCTGAAAACATATCACACTTTTCATCATAGTGCTTTTACCAATGCATAAAATGCATGGAGAAGTCATTTCGAATGACTGGTCCTCAGTGTTGTGAGAACGATGACTGGTTAAAATTTTTGGTGGTTTCTTGTTCAGTCCATAGGCCTACATCATGTGGCAAACCGGTGAGCATGTGGCTCTATTAGTATAGGAGATACCTGAAAACATATCACAGTTTTCATCATAGTGCTTTTACCAATGCATAAAATGCATGGAGAAGTCATTTCGAATGACTGGTCCTCAGTGTTGTGAGAACGATGACTGGTTAAAATTTTTGGTGGTTTCTTGTTCAGTCCATAGGCCTACATCATGTGGCAAACCGGTGAGCATGTGGCTCTATTAGTATAGGAGATACCTGAAAACATATCACACTTTTCATCATAGTGCTTTTACCAATGCATAAAATGCATGGAGAAGTCATTTCGAATGACTGGTCCTCAGTGTTGTGAGAACGATGACTGGTTAAAATTTTTGGTGGTTTCTTGTTCAGTCCATAGGCCTACATCATGTGGCAAACCGGTGAGCATGTGGCTCTATTAGTATAGGAGATACCTGAAAACATATCACACTTTTCATCATAGTGCTTTTACCAATGCATAAAATGCATGGAGAAGTCATTTCGAATGACTGGTCCTCAGTGTTGTGAGAACGATGACTGGTTAAAATTTTTGGTGGTTTCTTGTTCAGTCCATAGGCCTACATCATGTGGCAAACCGGTGAGCATGTGGCTCTATTAGTATAGGAGATACCTGAAAACATATCACACTTTTCATCATAGTGCTTTTACCAATGCATAAAATGCATGGAGAAGTCATTTCGAATGACTGGTCCTCAGTGTTGTGAGAACGATGACTGGTTAAAATTTTTGGTGGTTTCTTGTTCAGTCCATAGGCCTACATCATGTGGCAAACCGGTGAGCATGTGGCTCTATTAGTATAGGAGATACCTGAAAACATATCACACTTTTCATCATAGTGCTTTTACCAATGCATAAAATGCATGGAGAAGTCATTTCGAATGACTGGTCCTCAGTGTTGTGAGAACGATGACTGGTTAAAATTTTTGGTGGTTTCTTGTTCAGTCCATAGGCCTACATCATGTGGCAAACCGGTGAGCATGTGGCTCTATTAGTATAGGAGATACCTGAAAACATATCACACTTTTCATCATAGTGCTTTTACCAATGCATAAAATGCATGGAGAAGTCATTTCGAATGACTGGTCCTCAGTGTTGTGAGAACGATGACTGGATAAAATTTTTGGTGGTTTCTTGTTCAGTCCATAGGCCTACATCATGTGGCAAACCGGTGAGCATGTGGCTCTATTAGTATAGGAGATACCTGAAAACATATCACACTTTTCATCATAGTGCTTTTACCAATGCATAAAATGCATGGAGAAGTCATTTCGAATGACTGGTCCTCAGTGTTGTGAGAATGATGACTGGTTAAAATTTTTCGTGGTTTCTTGTTCAGTCCATAGGCCTACATCATGTGGCAAACCGGTGAGCATGTGGCTCTATTAGTATAGGAGATACCTGAAAACATATCACACTTTTCATCATAGTGCTTTTACCAATGCATAAAATGCATGGAGAAGTCATTTCGAATGACTGGTCCTCAGTGTTGTGAGAACGATGACTGGTTAAAATTTTTGGTGGTTTCTTGTTCAGTCCATAGGCCTACATCATGTGGCAAACCGGTGAGCATGTGGCTCTATTAGTATAGGAGATACCTGAAAACATATCACACTTTTCATCATAGTGCTTTTACCAATGCATAAAATGCATGGAGAAGTCATTTCGAATGACTGGTCCTCAGTGTTGTGAGAACGATGACTGGTTAAAATTTTTGGTGGTTTCTTGTTCAGTCCATAGGCCTACATCATGTGGCAAACCGGTGAGCATGTGGCTCTATTAGTATAGGAGATACCTGAAAACATATCACACTTTTCATCATAGTGCTTTTACCAATGCATAAAATGCATGGAGAAGTCATTTCGAATGACTGGTCCTCAGTGTTGTGAGAACGATGACTGGTTAAAATTTTTGGTGGTTTCTTGTTCAGTCCATAGGCCTACATCATGTGGCAAACCGGTGAGCATGTGGCTCTATTAGTATAGGAGATACCTGAAAACATATCACACTTTTCATCATAGTGCTTTTACCAATGCATAAAATGCATGGAGAAGTCATTTCGAATGACTGGTCCTCAGTGTTGTGAGAACGATGACTGGTTAAAATTTTTGGTGGTTTCTTGTTCAGTCCATAGGCCTACATCATGTGGCAAACCGGTGAGCATGTGGCTCTATTAGTATAGGAGATACCTGAAAACATATCACACTTTTCATCATAGTGCTTTTACCAATGCATAAAATGCATGGAGAAGTCATTTCGAATGACTGGTCCTCAGTGTTGTGAGAACGATGACTGGTTAAAATTTTTGGTGGTTTCTTGTTCAGTCCATAGGCCTACATCATGTGGCAAACCGGTGAGCATGTGGCTCTATTAGTATAGGAGATACCTGAAAACATATCACACTTTTCAATCATAGTGCTTTTACCAATGCATAAA